>NW_022261981.1:2518342-2548342 GCF_002021735.2 Oncorhynchus kisutch
TTCATGATGACATTAATTATAGCTCTCCACAAATGACACGCTTAACCGTTTTTACGTGCAGACACAGAAACAACCAATTCCAAGCAAACCGCTGTTTTCCTGAAAATTTTAATACTCACTATTGCGTCTTTTTCCGTTGCCGACACCGCCATCTTGACTTGTACAGAATACCATAGGATGCTTATCAGAAGAGAGGCAGCCCGGACAGTCCTCCTCTCCTGGAATGTGGCAGCAGTGACTCAAACATATTTCTAGGTGTCCACACTCACACTCCACATGCAGCGGAGATGAATCGTAAACAATACGTGGAATTACCTGCGGTATTCACATTTAGGACTAGGATACGTCTGGTGTAGCCTGGGTGAGGTGTTGTAGTAGGATGTCTGGGCTGTATTTATCCGCTCTAGAAATGGGTGGATAGTCTTTTTATTTTGCTGACGTATGCTTTACAATAGTAAGAGGGCTTTGGTAATCCCCGTCTGTTCGTGAACGAGAACGAGCCAGGCTAATCAGTTTTAATTTCCTACAAGAACCTTCACCTGATTAAACTGTACCCCCATAAAGTGGGGGCAGTTCTCTCATTCGATTCTAATCTTGAGTGGAGATATTTAGTATAGCTTCGTTCCTAGACTAATGAAAGAGGCCTGGTATGTAGTAGGAGCCTATAGGATAGAACATTTAACCATTTTGGGATGATAATGATAGTGAACAAACTGTGCGCTAAAGAAACAAACGATTTGATATATAAATCTAGGCTATAAGAGTACAGCTACTTTTGTTCTTGAAAATGTAACCTTATTTAACTGTTCTATTCTGCAGTTCCATCATCCAGAAACAAGGTCTCATTGGGGTTCTAGAACCTATTGGTTCTGTATAGAACGATTTCTCATAAGAGTGTAGCCAACATGTTGTAGACAGAGATTAGATGACAAGATGTTTTGTGGGTCTCAAGCCTTCTGTCTTCTCACCCTGTTAGTGACTTCCTCGGTCAGAGCAGCCTACATGATTGGATAATAGGGGCTGTGTGTTGGGGCTGTGTGTAGCCCTGCAGGAGGGTATAGAGGAGATGAAAAGGTGGGACTGAATTGGCTACTGAAGAGCTGCTGGTGTCTACTTTTATTTATTTATTTTATTTCACCTTTATTAATCAGGTAGGCTAGTTGAACAAGTTCTCATTACAACTGCGACCTGGAGACCTGGACCTACTACCGTTATGCCCTTGAGCAAGGCACTTATTCTGTAACACAGGATGGCTCTCAAAAGACAGAAAGGCACATCTCTGACATTCTGTCCATTGCAGCGCCTGTCTCTGAAGTTCTGCTAGGCTAGCCCAGGACATATCTCCTACCACCCTCTTTTCTTCAAGTCATGGGGGCTAGTCGAGGACATATCTGTTTGAATGTTAAATGTCGAGACAGAGGCATTGAATGCGAGTAACCAGTCTTGTTCAGTAAATTACATTCGGGTATCTCAAGCACACCGGTAAACACTGGAGTTGCAGTAATTAACATTTACCACCAGATGGCATCACTGTGCCATCTTACACCCATAACAATATCTCCTACCATCCTCCCCTCTTCAAGTAATGGGGACTAGCCCAGGACATATCTCCTACCATCCTCCTCTCTTCAAGTCATGGGGACTAGCCAGGACATATCTCCTACCATCCTCCTCTCTTCAAGTCATGGGGACTAGCCCAGGACATATCTCCTACCATCCTCCTCTCTTCAAGTAATGGGGACTATCCCAGGACATATCTCCTACCATCCTCCTCTCTTCCCTGGTTTGTCTATTCTCTTCATCTCTCTCGTTCGCTTCTTTCCATCTTCTCAACCCCCCCAAACACACACACGTCAACAGATCTCCCACCAAGTCAATACTGGGACCCGAACCAGCTCCCACCACGGCTAAGGACTGTATCCAGGCACTCAGCGTTGTGTTGTGCGTAAGAACAGCCCTTAGCCGTGTTATATTGGCCATATACCACACCCCCTCGGTCCTTATTGCTTAAGAGGACAATCCCATACACCAGAGGTTTCCTCAGGAAGGTAGGAGAGGTACATTTGGAATAATTCTATGGAATAGTGTATATCCTAGGGTTGGAAAATTCCTTTAACTTTCCCAAAATTCCCAGGTTTTCCAGAAATTCCGGTTGGAAGATTCCTGAAATCAGGAGGGAATACACAGGAAATCTAGGAATCCTCCAACCAGGGTGTCTTGAAAACCTGGGAACGTATCAGTGCAACACAAGCTCCAAAGAAAATGGCGTCCCTCGCCGTAACTGCAGCAGTATAGGTCCTATACTGGGGGGGTTTGTTTTAGATAGAAACAATATAGGTTATATTGAAGACTGCTCTGTTTATTATGCTAAGATGGCATCCTGCTGCCACACATAGACCTAAACTACAGAAACTAATGTATCCACACATAGACCTAAACTAGGGAAACTAATGCAAAAAGCCAAGATAGTACCGCCTGGTACGGAAACTGCTCCGCCCACAACCGCAAGGCTCTCCAGAGGGTAGTGAGGTCTGCACAACGCATCACCGGGGGCAAACTACCTGCCCTCCAGGACACCTACACCACCCGATGTCACAGGAAGGCCAAAAAGATCATCAAGGATAACAACCACCCGAGCCACTGCCTGTTCACCCCGCTATCATCCAGAAGGCGAGGTCAGAACAGCTGCATCAAAGATGAGACCGAGAGACTGAAAAACAGCTTCTATCTCAAGGCCATCAGACTGTTAAACAGCCATCACTAACATTGAATGGCTGTTGCCAACATACTAACTCAATCTCTAGCCACTTTAATATTTAATAATTGGATGTAATAAATGTATCACTAGCCACTTTAAATAATGCCACTTTATATAATGTTTACATACCCTACATTACTCATCTCATATGTATATACTGTACTCTATACCATCTACTGCATCTTGCCTAAGCCGCACGGCCATCGCTCATCCATATATTTATATGTACATTTTCTTGTTTATTCCTTTACACTTGTGTGTGTATAAGGTAGATGTTGTGAAATTGTCACGCCCTGACCTTAGATATCTCTGTTTTCTATGTATGTTGGTTAGGTCAGGGTGTGACTAGGGTGGGTACTCTAGTTATTGTATGTCTAGGGCCTTTGTATGTCATGGGTTTTTTGTATGTCTATTTTGGCCTGATATGGTTCCGGATTTACGCGCTATATCCCCAAGGTGTCTTCACAGCCCAGTGCGTCCTGTGCCAGCGCCCCGCACTTATCGAGCTAAAGTGAGCATCCAGCCAGGACGCATTGTGCCAGCTCTATGCTCCAGGCCTCCAGTGCGCCTTCACAGTCCAGTACGTCCTGTGCCTCTTCCTCGCACTCGCCCTGAGATCCGTGTCACCAGCCCGGTACTACCAGTGCCGGCACCACGCATCAGACCTCCAGTGGGCCTCCACAATCCAGTGTGTCCTGTGCCTCCTCCCCACACTCGCCCTGAGGTGTGTGTCTTCAGCCCGGTGCCACCTGTACCGGTCCCACGCATCAGGCCTCCAGTGCGCCTCCACAGTCCAGAGCTTCCTGCGACAGTTCACAGTCCAGAGCTTCCAGCGACAGTTTCCCGTCCAGAACCTCCAATGACGGGCCACAGTCCGGAACCTCCGGCGACGGGCCACAGTCCGAGGGGTCTATATTTTGGTTTGGTCAGGGTGTGACTAGGGTGGGTACTCTAGTTTTTGTATGTCTAGGGTCTTTGAATGTCTAGGGGTTTTTGTATGTCTATGTTGGCCTGATATGGTTCCCAATCAGAGACAGCTGTTTATCGTTGTCTCTGATTGGGGATCATATTTAGGTAGCCATTTTCCTCATTTGTGTTGTGGAATCTTGTCTATGTATAGTTGCCTTAGTGCACATCAGTAGCGTTTCGTTTGGTTGTTTGTTTGTTCAGTGTTTCGATTTATTAAAATTGTGGAACTCTACTCACGCTGCACCTTGGTCCGATCCTTTACGACGAACGTGACAAATTGTTAGATATTACTGCATGGTCGGAACTAGAAGCACAAGCATTTCGCTACACTCGCATTAAAAATCTGCTAACCATGTGTATGTGACAAATAACATTTGATGTGTCTATTGTTTTTATTTTTGTAGGGGTTGCTACATTTTTTTTGTTAGGGCAAATCAAATAAGACATTTTAAACTGGAAATTATCAAATTTAGAAGCATTTTTGTACCTTGAATACACTACAAGTTTCCATTTCCTGCTGTGCAGGAAAATTCTCTGCAACAAAAGTGATCAATTTAAGATCTTACATCTGTAGCTACTATTTAGTAGTATGTTAACAGGTGCGTTCAATCCGGAGCAAGAGGCCTGCATGCATTCAGTCTGAATAATGCCTCTTCTACCTTCTCAAGAACCAACCTGTTCTACCACTTTGAAATAGGCTATCAACTACACCCTGATGACAAGGAACTGTCAGCTGATCTTCACACAATGTTTACTTCTGTTGGTTCATGTTATCACACAGCAGGCTAAGCGCACACACTCATTGCTACAGTACTATAGGCTATGTTGTTGCTCTCCATCTTCTAGACTTCAGCTCCTTCTTGTGTAAGGGAACCTTTTCAGGTGAGTCCCTGTTGTATTTTAGGACCAGTGTTTTCCTAGTTGGCTAAATTACAGCTGGTGTTTTTGTATTTGCTTATCTGTGGTTCTTGCAAAGATTGGCTAACGGTTTGGTACCGTATCGGAGCATATCTGAAATTATAACGATGAATCGATTTGTCACTTATCAGACTCATCAAGTGTAGTCTGGCTCTTTCAACAGTTTTCCATTGTGGTCCAAAGGGCTGCACCTGAAATTGGTTTTATTTCCTCACTGTCAAAATGTACAAACCAAATATTCCTCTATCCATTGCTATTGGAGTGTTCTCTGCTCCCTGACTGTTTTGATGACTGTTAGCAAACTGGATTATAAATGTAGGTCTATTCTAATTTCTACACAGTTTAGATTTAGGTGTTAGAAATTTTTAATCCAATGAAATTGAATCGGTTACATGTGCCGAATACAACAGGTGTAAACTTTACAGTGAAATGCTTACTGACAAGCCCTAACCAACAGGTGTAGACTTTACTGTGAATGCTTACTGACAAGCCCTAACCAACAGGTGTAGACCTTACTGTGAAATGCTTACTGACAAGCCTAAACCAACAGGTGTAGACCTTACTGTGAAATGCTTACTGACAAGCCCTAACCAACAGGTGTAGACCTTACTGTGAAATGCTTACTTACAGGCCCTTAACCAACAGGTGTAGACCTTACTGTGAAATGCTTACTGACAAGCCCTAACCAACAGGTGTAGACCTTACTGTGAAATGCTTACTGACAAGCCCTAACCAACAGGTGTAGACTTTACTGTGAAATGCTTACTGACAAGCCCTAACCAACAGGTGTAGACCTTACTGTGAAATGCTTACTTACAGGCCCTTAACCAACAGGTGTAGACCTTACTGTGAAATGCTTACTTACAAGCCCTAACCAACAGGTGTAGACCTTACTGTGAAATGCTTACTGACAAGCCCTAACCAACAGGTGTAGACTTTACTGTGAAATGCTTACTTACAAGCCCTAACCAACAGTGTAGACCTTACAGTGAAATGCTTACTGACAAGCCCTAACCAACAGGTGTAGACTTTACTGTGAAATGCTTACTGACAAGTATGGAACTATTATTGAACTTGGCAAGTCAGTTAAGAACAAATTCCTACTTACAATGAATAACAATAACAAGGCTATATACAGGGAGTACCAGTACCGAGCCAATGTGCAGAGGTACAAGGCAGGTAATATATTTACATATATTCTTCTCAAACCACCAGCGGGCCGGATTGAATTGTCTCAAGGGCCGGATCTGGCCCGCTGGCCGCATGTTTCACACCCCTGAACTGGATGCTTTAATAAATATTGTAACATCTGTTTGTTATATGACTCAAATTATTATTATTGTCCTATTTGACTATTACTTGTTTTATGGAGCTTCTTTAACTGGAGATGGAGTCTTTTAATCTGTTAATCAGGTATTTCAGAGAGTGTTTGTCTGCAATTTGATTAATAAAAACATTGAACTTGAATTTATTCTTCACAAGAACAAGATAAGATAAGAACCCATGTCCGAAATTATTTTGAAGTGAATTAATGCTCTCTGTCTGTGTAGAAAGGCTATAGTCCTATAATGTCTCACTAAACTATATCACAATGTTATTACAGTCCAACAATGGATCCTTTCTGTACATATGCTGCCATGTGTCATAGCTTGGGTACCAGTTGGTTTAGCATTCTATTCCTTGCCCTCCGTTTCATTGCCAAACATCCTTTGGCACCTAACACAGAGTGAAAGGAGTGGAATGTTATCTAAACAGACTGGTACACAGACGACATGTGGCATTGTGTCAAAGAAGGTGATCTTGATCAATAGAGTCAGATTAGAGGGAAACCACTCCGTAATCTCCCAACGGTGGAATGAAAGATGCTAGATTATGTGAGGGAGAACGGGGAAGCCAACACAGAGAAGGGGAGAATGAAACAGGGGAAGCCAGGGAAAGGAGGCAGGGATTAAAGATTATTTGACCCAGGGTGCATCCCAAATGGCTCCCTATATATACCACTATAGCCTCTAAGTAATGCACTATGTAGGGAATATCAAATCAAATGTATTTATATAGCACTTCGTACATCAGCTGATATCTCAAAGTGCTGTACAGAAACACAGCCTACAACCCCAAACAGCAAGCAATGCAGGTGTAGAAGCACGGTGGCTAGGAAAAACTCCCTAGAAAGGCCAAAACCTAGGAAGAAACCTAGAGAGGAACCAGGCTATGAGGGGTGGCCAGTCCTCTTCTGGCTGTGCCGGGTGGAGATTATAACAGAACATGGCCAAGATGTTCAAATGTTCATAAATGACCAGCATGGTCAAATAATAATAATCACAGTGGTTGTCGAGGGTGCAGCAAGTCAGCACCTCAGGAGTAAATGTCAGCTGGCTTTTCATAGTATCTCTTCCACTCCTGCTGTCTCTAGAGAGTTGAAAACAGCAGGTCTGGGACAGGTAGCACGTCCGTTGACCAGGTCAAGATTCCATAGCCGCAGGCAGAACAGTTGAAACTGGAGCAGCAGCACGGCCAGGTGGACTGGGGACAGCAAGGAGTCATCATGCCAGGTAGTCCTGAGGCATGGTCCTAGGGCTCAGGTCCTCAGAAAGAAAGAGAGAATTAGAGAGAGCATACTTAAATTCACACAGGACACCGGATAAGACAGGAGAAATACTCCAGATATAACAAACTGACCCCAGCCCCCCGACACATAAACTACTGCAGCATAAATACTGGAGGCTGAGACAGGAGGGGTCAGGAGACACTGTGGCCCCATCCGATGATACCCCGGACAGGGCCAAACAGCAAGGATATAACCCCACCCACTTTGCCAAAGCACAGCCCCCACACCACTAGAGGGATATCTTCAACCACCGACTTCCCATCCTGAGACAAGACCAAGTATAGCCCACAAAGATCTCCCCCATGGCACAACCCAAGTTAGGGTTACTCTACAACCTTCGATGCAGGCTACACACTGCACCACCAGACCTGGGTTTACATTCTATTTGAAATCTTTCAAATACTTTAAATGTTTATTCTAGCCTGCCTAGAGTGCCAGATGGGCAGATTGTCATTTATTGTCATGAGTCTTGCCCTGGAGGCAGCTCTGAAGAATGGTCACTAGCTGTCACAGCAACAAAGTCATAAAATTGAATTTTAAACCTTAACCACACTGTTAGCCCTAATGCCTAACCCTAACCTTAACCACACTGTTAGCCCTAATGTCTAACCCTAACCTTAACCATACTGTTAGCCCTAATGCCTAACCCTAACCTTAACCACACTGTTAGCCCTAATGTCTAACCCTAACCTTAACCACACTGTTAGCCCTAATGTCTAACCCTAACCTTAACCATACTGTTAGCCCTAATGCCTAACCTTAACCACACTGTTAGCCCTAATGTCTAACCCTAACCTTAACCACACTGTTAGCCCTAATGTCTAACCCTAACCTTAACCACACTGTTAGCCCTAATGCCTAACCCTAACCTTAACCACACTGTTAGCCCTAATGTCTAACCTTAACCACACTGTTAGCCCTAATGTCTAACCCTAACCTTAACCACACTGTTAGCCCTAATGTCTAACCCTAACCACACTGTTAGCCCTAATGCCTAACCCTAACCTTAACCACACTGTTAGCCCTAATGCCTAATGCCTAACCCTAACCTTAACCACACTGCTAGCCCTAATGTCTAACCCTAACCTTAACCACACTGTTAGCCCTAATGCCTAACCCTAACCATAATCACACTGTTAGCCCTAATGCCTAACCCTAACCTTAACCACACTGTTAGCCCTAATGTCTAACCCTAACCTTAACCACACTGTTAGCCCTAATGCCTAACCCTAACCTTAACCACACTGTTAGCCCTAATGCCTAACCCTAACCTTAACCACACTGTTAGCCCTAATGTCTAACCCTAACCTTAACCACACTGTTAGCCCTAATGTCTAACCCTAACCTTAACCACACTGTTAGCCCTAATGCCTAACCCTAACCTTAACTAGACTGTCAGCCCTAATGTCTAACCCTAACCACGCTGTTAGCCCTAATGCCTAACCCTAACCTTAACCACACCTTTAGCCCTAATGCCTAACCCTAACCTTAACCACACTGTTAGCCCTAATGTCTAACCCTAACCTTAACCACACTGTTAGCCCTAATGTCTAACCCTAACCTTAACCACACTGTTAGCCCTAATGCCTAACCCTAACCTTAACTAGACTGTCAGCCCTAATGTCTAACCCTAACCACGCTGTTAGCCCTAATGCCTAACCCTAACCTTAACCACACCTTTAGCCCTAATGCCTAACCCTAACCTTAACCACACTGTTAGCCCTAATGTCTAACCCTAACCTTAACCACACTGTTAGCCCTAATGTCTAACCCTAACCTTAACCATACTGTTAGCCCTAATGCCTAACCTTAACCACACTGTTAGCCCTAATGTCTAACCCTAACCTTAACCACACTGTTAGCCCTAATGTCTAACCCTAACCTTAACCACACTGTTAGCCCTAATGCCTAACCCTAACCTTAACCACACTGTTAGCCCTAATGTCTAACCTTAACCACACTGTTAGCCCTAATGTCTAACCCTAACCTTAACCACACTGTTAGCCCTAATGTCTAAACCTAACCACACTGTTAGCCCTAATGCCCAACCCTAACCTTAACCACACTGTTAGCCCTAATGCCTAACCCTAACCTTAACCACACTGCTAGCCCTAATGTCTAACCCTAACCTTAACCACACTGTTAGCCCTAATGCCTAACCCTAACCTTAACCACACTGTTAGGCCTAATGTCTAACCCTAACCTTAACCACACTGTTAGCCCTAATGCCTAACCCTAACCTTAACCACACTGTTAGCCCTAATGCCTAACCCTAACCTTAACCACACTGCTAGCCCTAATGTCTAACCCTAACCTTAACCACACTGTTAGCCCTAATGCCTAACCCTAACCTTAACCACACTGTTAGCCCTAATGCCTAACCCTAACCTTAACCACACTGTTAGCCCTAATGCCTAACCCTAACCTTAACCACACTGTTAGCCCTAATGCCTAACCCTAACCTTAACCACACTGTTAGGCCTAATGTCTAACCCTAACCTTAACCACACTGTTAGCCCTAATGCCTAACCCTAACCTTAACCACACTGTTAGCCCTAATGCCTAACCCTAACCTTAACCACACTGTTAGCCCTAATGTCTAACCCTAACCTTAACCACACTGTTAGCCCTAATGTCTAACCCTAACCTTAACCACACTGTTAGCCCTAATGCCTAACCCTAACCTTAACTAGACTGTCAGCCCTAATGTCTAACCCTAACCACACTGTTAGCCCTAATGCCTAACCCTAACCTTAACCACACCTTTAGCCCTAATGCCTAACCCTATCCTTAACCACACTGTTAGCCCTAATGCCTAACCCTAACCTAAACCACACTGTTAGTCCTAATGCCTAACCCTAACCTTAACCACACTGTTAGCCCTAATGCCTAACCTTAACCACACTGTCAGCCCTAATGCCTAACCCTAACCTTAACCACACTGTTAGCCCTAATGCCTAACCTTAACCACACTGTCAGCCCTAACGCCCAACCCTAACCTTAACCACACTGTTAGCCCTAATGTCTAACCTTAATCACACTGTTTTACCTAATGCCTAACCTTAACCACACTGTCAGCCCTAATGCCTAACCCTAACCACACTGTTAGCCCTAATGCCTAACCCTAACCTTAACCACACTGTTAGCCCTAATGCCTAACCCTAACCTTAACCACACTGTTAGCCCTAATGTCTAACCTTAACCACACTGTTAGCCCTAATGCCTAACCCTAACCTTAACCACACTGTTAGCCCTAATGCCTAACCTTAACCACACTGTTAGCCCTAATGCCTAACCTTAACCACACTGTCAGCCCTAATGTCTAACCCTAACCTTAACCACACTGTTAGCCCTAATGCCTAACCCTAACCACACTGTTAGCCCTAATGTCTAACCTTAACCACACTGTTAGCCCTAATGTCTAACACTAACCTTAACCACACTGATAGCCCTAATGTCTAACCCTAACCACACTGTTAGCCCTAATGTCTAACCTTAACCACACTGTTAGCCCTAATGTCTAACCCTAACCACACTGTTAGCCCTAATGTCTAACCCTAACCACACTGTTAGCCCTAATGTCTAACCTTAACCACACTGTTAGCCCTAATGTCTAACCCTAACCACACTGTTAGCCCTAATGTCTAACCTTAACCACACTGTTAGCCCTAATGCCTAACCCTAACCTTAACCACACTGTTAGCCCTAATGTCTAACCCTAACCACACTGTTAGCCCTAATGCCTAACCTTAACCACACTGTTAGCCCTAATGCCTAACCCTAACCTTAACCACACTGTTAGCCCTAATGTCTAACCCTAACCACACTGTTAGCCCTAATGTCTAACCCTAACCTTAACCACACTGTTAGCCCTAATGTCTAACCCTAACCACACTGTTATCCCTAATGTCTAACCCTAACCTTAACCACACTGTTAGCCCTAATGTCTAACCCTAACCTTAACCACACTGTTAGCCCTAATGCCTAACCCTAACCTTAACTAGACTGTCAGCCCTAATGTCTAACCCTAACCACGCTGTTAGCCCTAATGCCTAACCCTAACCTTAACCACACCTTTAGCCCTAATGCCTAACCCTAACCTTAACCACACTGTTAGCCCTAATGTCTAACCCTAACCTTAACCACACTGTTAGCCCTAATGTCTAACCCTAACCTTAACCACACTGTTAGCCCTAATGCCTAACCCTAACCTTAACTAGACTGTCAGCCCTAATGTCTAACCCTAACCACGCTGTTAGCCCTAATGCCTAACCCTAACCATAACCACACCTTTAGCCCTAATGCCTAACCCTAACCTTAACCACACTGTTAGCCCTAATGTCTAACCCTAACCTTAACCACACTGTTAGCCCTAATGTCTAACCCTAACCTTAACCATACTGTTAGCCCTAATGCCTAACCTTAACCACACTGTTAGCCCTAATGTCTAACCCTAACCTTAACCACACTGTTAGCCCTAATGTCTAACCCTAACCTTAACCACACTGTTAGCCCTAATGCCTAACCCTAACCTTAACCACACTGTTAGCCCTAATGCCTAACCCTAACCTTAACCACACTGTTAGCCCTAATGTCTAACCCTAACCACACTGTTAGCCCTAATGCCTAACCTTAACCACACTGTTAGCCCTAATGCCTAACCCTAACCTTAACCACACTGTTAGCCCTAATGTCTAACCCTAACCACACTGTTAGCCCTAATGTCTAACCCTAACCTTAACCACACTGTTAGCCCTAATGTCTAACCCTAACCACACTGTTATCCCTAATGTCTAACCCTAACCTTAACCACACTGTTAGCCCTAATGTCTAACCCTAACCTTAACCACACTGTTAGCCCTAATGCCTAACCCTAACCTTAACTAGACTGTCAGCCCTAATGTCTAACCCTAACCACGCTGTTAGCCCTAATGCCTAACCCTAACCTTAACCACACCTTTAGCCCTAATGCCTAACCCTAACCTTAACCACACTGTTAGCCCTAATGTCTAACCCTAACCTTAACCACACTGTTAGCCCTAATGTCTAACCCTAACCTTAACCACACTGTTAGCCCTAATGCCTAACCCTAACCTTAACTAGACTGTCAGCCCTAATGTCTAACCCTAACCACGCTGTTAGCCCTAATGCCTAACCCTAACCATAACCACACCTTTAGCCCTAATGCCTAACCCTAACCTTAACCACACTGTTAGCCCTAATGTCTAACCCTAACCTTAACCACACTGTTAGCCCTAATGTCTAACCCTAACCTTAACCATACTGTTAGCCCTAATGCCTAACCTTAACCACACTGTTAGCCCTAATGTCTAACCCTAACCTTAACCACACTGTTAGCCCTAATGTCTAACCCTAACCTTAACCACACTGTTAGCCCTAATGCCTAACCCTAACCTTAACCACACTGTTAGCCCTAATGTCTAACCTTAACCACACTGTTAGCCCTAATGTCTAACCCTAACCTTAACCACACTGTTAGCCCTAATGTCTAAACCTAACCACACTGTTAGCCCTAATGCCTAACCCTAACCTTAACCACACTGTTAGCCCTAATGCCTAACCCTAACCTTAACCACACTGCTAGCCCTAATGTCTAACCCTAACCTTAACCACACTGTTAGCCCTAATGCCTAACCCTAACCTTAACCACACTGTTAGCCCTAATGCCTAACCCTAACCTTAACCACACTGTTAGCCCTAATGCCTAACCCTAACCTTAACCACACTGATAGCCCTAATGCCTAACCCTAACCTTAACCACACTGTTAGGCCTAATGTCTAACCCTAACCTTAACCACACTGTTAGCCCTAATGCCTAACCCTAACCTTAACCACACTGTTAGCCCTAATGCCTAACCCTAACCTTAACCACACTGCTAGCCCTAATGTCTAACCCTAACCTTAACCACACTGTTAGCCCTAATGCCTAACCCTAACCTTAACCACACTGTTAGCCCTAATGCCTAACCCTAACCTTAACCACACTGTTAGCCCTAATGCCTAACCCTAACCTTAACCACACTGTTAGCCCTAATGCCTAACCCTAACCTTAACCACACTGTTAGGCCTAATGTCTAACCCTAACCTTAACCACACTGTTAGCCCTAATGCCTAACCCTAACCTTAACCACACTGTTAGCCCTAATGCCTAACCCTAACCTTAACCACACTGTTAGCCCTAATGTCTAACCCTAACCTTAACCACACTGTTAGCCCTAATGTCTAACCCTAACCTTAACCACACTGTTAGCCCTAATGCCTAACCCTAACCTTAACTAGACTGTCAGCCCTAATGTCTAACCCTAACCACACTGTTAGCCCTAATGCCTAACCCTAACCTTAACCACACCTTTAGCCCTAATGCCTAACCCTATCCTTAACCACACTGTTAGCCCTAATGCCTAACCCTAACCTAAACCACACTGTTAGTCCTAATGCCTAACCCTAACCTTAACCACACTGTTAGCCCTAATGCCTAACCCTAACCTTAACCACACTGTTAGCCCTAATGCCTAACCTTAACCACACTGTCAGCCCTAACGCCTAACCCTAACCTTAACCACACTGTTAGCCCTAATGTCTAACCTTAATCACACTGTTAGCCCTAATGCCTAACCTTAACCACACTGTCAGCCCTAATGCCTAACCCTAACCACACTGTTAGCCCTAATGCCTAACCCTAACCTTAACCACACTGTTAGCCCTAATGCCTAACCCTAACCTTAACCACACTGTTAGCCCTAATGTCTAACCTTAACCACACTGTTAGCCCTAATGCCTAACCTTAACCACACTGTTAGCCCTAATGCCTAACCTTAACCACACTGTCAGCCCTAATGTCTAACCCTAACCTTAACCACACTGTTAGCCCTAATGCCTAACCCTAACCACACTGTTAGCCCTAATGTCTAACCTTAACCACACTGTTAGCCCTAATGTCTAACACTAACCTTAACCACACTGATAGCCCTAATGTCTAACCCTAACCACACTGTTAGCCCTAATGTCTAACCTTAACCACACTGTTAGCCCTAATGTCTAACCCTAACCACACTGTTAGCCCTAATGTCTAACCCTAACCACACTGTTAGCCCTAATGTCTAACCTTAACCACACTGTTAGCCCTAATGTCTAACCCTAACCACACTGTTAGCCCTAATGTCTAACCTTAACCACACTGTTAGCCCTAATGCCTAACCCTAACCTTAACCACACTGTTAGCCCTAATGTCTAACCCTAACCACACTGTTAGCCCTAATGCCTAACCTTAACCACACTGTTAGCCCTAATGCCTAACCCTAACCTTAACCACACTGTTAGCCCTAATGTCTAACCCTAACCACACTGTTAGCCCTAATGTCTAACCCTAACCTTAACCACACTGTTAGCCCTAATGTCTAACCCTAACCACACTGTTATCCCTAATGTCTAACCCTAACCACACTGTTATCCCTAATGTCTAACCCTAACCACACTGTTATCCCTAATGTCTAACCCTAACCACACTGTTATCCCTAATGTCTAACCCTAACCACACTGTTATCCCTAATGTCTAACCCTAACCACACTGTTATCCCTAATGTCTAACCCTAACCACACTGTTATCCCTAATGTCTAACCCTAACCACACTGTTATCCCTAATGTCTAACCCTAACCACACTGTTATCCCTAATGTCTAACCCTAACCACACTGTTATCCCTAATGTCTAACCCTAACCACACTGTTAGCCCTAATGCCTAACCTTAACCACACTGTTATCCCTAATGTCTAACCCTAACCACACTGTTAGCCCTAATGCCTAACCTTAACCACACTGTTAGCCCTAATGTCTAACCCTAACCACACTGTTAGCCCTAATGTCTAACCCTAACCTTAACCACACTGTTAGCCCTAATGCCTAACACTAACCTTAACCACACTGTTAGCCCTAATGCCTAACCCTAACCCTAACCACACTGTTAGCCCTAATGCCTAACCCTAACCACACTGTTAGCCCTAATGTCTAACCCTAACCTTAACCACACTGTTAGCCCTAATGCCTAACCTTAACCACACTGTTATCCCTAATGTCTAACCCTAACCACACTGTTAGCCCTAATGTCTAACCCTAACCTTAACCACACTGTTAGCCCTAATGCCTAACCTTAACCACACTGTTATCCCTAATGTCTAACCCTAACCACACTGTTAGCCCTAATGTCTAACACTAACCTTAAATTAAGAACAAAAAGCTTTTTTTAAATTGATTTTTATGACAGACAATTTTGTCTTGGCAGCTAGACTATCTAGTGGAAATCGCTCAGTTCTTCTACCAGGGCTACAATTTGTGACAATAAACGTCAACCTGCCAGAATCTCAAGGCTGGTGTAGAGGTTAACAGTGACTCCTATATATACACCACCCCAGTATGGGTAACAGTGGCTGCTATATACACCACCCCAGCATGGGTAACAGTGTCTGCTATATATACACCACCCCAGCATGGGTAACAGTGTCTGCTATATATACACCACCCCAGCATGGGTAACAGTGTCTGCTATATATACACCACCCCAGCATGGGTAACAGTGGCTGCTATATATACACTGTTGGTACCAGCACGGTACCAATCTGGACCCCACTGCTATTCTGCATCTTATCCCCCTGTTGTTCACTACTATTCCTGCCTTAATAAAGTGATAATTATGGGGGAAAATATATATATTATTATTATTATTATTATTATTATATTATTATTATTATTATTATTATTATTATTATATTATTATTATTATTATTATTATTATATTATTATTATTATATTATATTATTATTATTATTATATTATTATTATTATTATATTATTATTATTATTATATTATTATTATTATTATATTATTATTATTTTTTACATTTGTTTTTCTTCTTCCAGTTGACGGAAGGAAGGATGAAGGCAGACCAGGAAGCTCCTCCCCCCTCCCCCGGATTGGAGGATTTGGCGATCCGGTGTCGGGAAGTGTGTCGGTCGTACGGGAAACTCAAAGTCCTGAGTAACCTCAACTTGACCGTACCACAGGGACACATGTTAGTAAACCACACTGACATTACAACAAAATCAGGCTTCATGTCCAAATCTTATATAAGTAAGTTAATTGAGTGACACTATTCAGTTTTAGATACTTTATGATGATTTGGACATGAAGTGTGAAAAGACTAGTATACTGTAGTTACCTTTGACTTGCATTGGATTTGTGCCACATTTGAAACAATGGCCAAGTAAACAAAACCAAAGCATGGATTGCTATGATACCTTGTCCATAGACTGCTTACAGGGTAAGAAACAGAGCCTGATTACCGAACAGGCACACAGGGCACGTGCCTGTGTGTGTGTGTGTGTGTTGTGGGGCGGGTTGTGGGCCCTCTGGAGGTCACAAAATGTGTTGAAATGCAGGAAGTTTTCCAGGAACCCAAATGCAGTAGTCCGGCCCTGGTGAGGAAACCAATATGTCATTTTTTATTTGGGTAACTATCCCTTTAAAGCCTAATGATAATCTATACCTTTAACAAGTAAACAACATAATTGCATTCTTGCGGCTGGTAATAATTAGGCTTCACTTGGATTTTCACATGAATCATGCATTGATGTCATTGGAAGTTGTATGTGAGTTACAATTAAGAGTCAGACCGTAGTGAGAAATAAGGGTAACAATGTTATCATACTATATATAGTACAGGGGTACTCAACCCTACGAGGTCTGGAGTCTGCTGGCTTTCTGTTATACCTGATCATTAATCACACCCACCTGTTGTCCCAGGTCTAAGTCAGTCACTGACTAGAGGGGAATCACCCACCTGTTGTCCCAGGTCTAAATCAGTCACTGACTAGAGGGGAATCACCCACCTGTTGTCCCAGGTCTAAGTCAGTCACTGACTAGAGGGGAATCACCCACCTGTTGTCCCAGGTCTAAGTCAGTCACTGACTAGAGTGGAATCACCCACCTGTTGTCCCAGGTCTAAATCAGTCACTGATTAGAGGGGAATCACCCACCTGTTGTTCCAGGTCTAAATCAGTCACTGACTAGAGGGGAATCACCCACCTGTTGTCCCAGGTCTAAATCAGTCACTGACTAGAGGGGAATCACCCACCTGGTGTCCCAGGTCTAAGCCAGTCACTGACTAGAGGGGAATCACCCACCTGTTGTCCCAGGTCTAAGCCAGTCACTGACTAGAGGGGAATCACCCACCTGTTGTCCCAGGTCTAAGTCAGTCACTGACTAGAGGGGAACAATGGAACAATGCAGTGGAACTGGCTTGCAGGTCCAGAGTTGAGTTTGAGGGCTACAGTAGATATCTATGATTTAGCTCTCATGTCAATGTTTTTAACCCAAAATTCTGTTCTCTCTTACCTTGCAGCTACGGCCTGCTGGGTCCGAGTGGATGTGGGAAGACCACGCTGTTGAAATGCATTCTGGGAACCCTGAAGATCTCCCGAGGGCACATCAGCGTGTTGGGGAAGCCGCCCGCATTTCCTGGTCACCAGGTCCCTGGGAGGATGGTGGGGTACATGCCACAGGTAAACTGTTACCTTATAGGTACACAACATGCCACAGGTACACTGTTAACTTATAGGTACACAACATAGCACAGGTACACTGTTATCAAATCAAATCAAATGTATTCATATAGCCCTTCTTACATCAGCTGATATCTCAAAGTGCTGTACAGAAACCCAGCCTGAAACCCAAAACAGCAAGCAATGCAGGTGTAGAAGCACGGTGGCTAGGAAAAACTCCCTAGAAAGGCCAAAACCTAGGAAGAAACGTAGAGAGGAACCAGGCTATGAGGGGTGTCCTCTTCTGGCTGTGCCGGGTGGAGATTATAACAGAACATGGCCAAGATGTTCAAATGTTCATAGATGACCAGCGTGGTCAAATAATCAGTTACTTAGGAATAGAGTCATAGCCAGGGGGTGTCATCCTCCATGGTCCTTGGTTAAGGTTAGGGTTCGGGTTAGGTAAGAGTTAAGGTTAGGGTTCGGGTTAGGTAAGGGTTAAGGTTGGGGTTCGGGTTAGGTAAGGGTTAAGGTTGGGGTTGGGGTTCGGGTTAGGTAAGGGTTAAGGTTAGGGTTTGGGTTAGGTAAGGGTTAAGGTTAGGGTTCGGGTTAGGTAAGGGTTAAGGTTGGGGTAAGGGTTAAGGTTGGGGTAAGGGTTAGGTAAGGGTTTAGGTTGGGGTAAGGGTTAAGGTTAGGGTAAGGGGTTAAGGTTAGGGTAAGGGTAAGGGTTAGGTAAGGGTTAAGGTTGGGGTAAGGTTAGGGTTCGGGTTCGGGTTCGGGTTAGGTAAGGGTTAAGGTTGGGGTAAGGGTTAAGGTTAGCGTAAGGGGTTAAGGTTAGGGTTCGGGTTAGGTAAGGGTTAAGGTTAGGGTAAGGGGTTAAGGTTAGGGTTCGGGTTAGGTAAGGGTTAAGGTTAGGGTTTGGGTTAGGTAAGGGTTAAGGTTGGGGTAAGGGTTAAGTTTAGGGTAAGGGGTTAAGGTTAGGGTTCGGGTTAGGTAAGGGTTAAGGTTGGGGTAAGGGTTAAGGTTGGGGTAAGGGTTAAGGTTAGGGTAAGGGGTTAAGGTTATGGTTTGGGTTAGGTAAGGGTTAAGGTTGGGGTAAGGGTTAAGGTTAGGGTAAGGGGTTAAGGTTAGGGTTAGGTAAGGGTTAAGGTTGGGGTAAGGGTTAAGGTTAGGGTAAGGGGTTAAGGTTAGGGTTTGGGTTTGGGTTAGGTAAGGGTTAAGGTTGGGGTAAGGGTATGGGTTAAGGTAAGGGTAGGGGTTAAGGTTAGGGTAAGGGGTTAAGGTTAGGGTAAGGGGTTAAGGTTAAAGGGACATTTTAAAAAATTCAACTTGGGCCTTCTGAGTGGCGCATCAGTCTAAGGCGTCACTACAGACTCTGGTTCAATCCTAGGCTGTGTCGTAGCTGGCCACGATCGGGAGACCCATGAGGCGGCGCACAATTGGCCCAGCATCGTCCGTGTTAGGGGAGGGTTTGGCCGGCCGGGATGTCCTTGTCCCGTCACGATCTAGTGACTCCTTGTGGCGGGCCGGGCGACGTCGGTCGCCAGCTGGACGGTAACCCGGCTTCCGGGTTAAGCGAGCAGCGTGTCAAAAAGCAGTGCGGCTTGGTGGGGTCGTGTTTCGGAGGACGCATGACTCTCGACCTTCGCCTCTCCCGAGTCCATACGGGAGTTGCATCGATGGGACAAGACTGTAACTACCAAATGGATATCACGAAATTGGGGAGAAAAGGGAGTTAAAAAGTACACCAATTTAATACTTATTAAAAAAAATCCGCTTCGTGTTCATCATCTCCAGCACCACCAGAACATCAGCGTATGTTAAAATGGATGTTTCTATGTTTTCTAGGAAAACAAATAGAGGAAGTGTTTTCATCAATGACATCATCGGTGTGCATCATGTGATTTTAGCCAATTATGAGGAGGCGTTGCCTTGTAATTGTCTACTAATTGTCTACTTATCTTTTTTACTGCAAAACATTGATGTTGGGGTGGTGCTGGTGATGATGAATATACATTTAAGACATTTAAGGGAAGGTTAGGGGTTAGGGTTAGGGTTGGGGTTAAGGTTAAGGTTAGGGTTATCGTTTAGGATGGGGATGTCCCAAGGATCCGGGATAGCACTGAACCTTCCCCCATGGTACAGAAGAGGTATCTCGTGTTACTGGCCTGCTGTACTAGACTCTTAACTTTGTCTGGAAATGAGACTCTCCTTTTCACTTAAATGAAACCTGGGTATAAGCAGCACAGCTCCGCGAGAGGTTCACGCTACTCAGCGTAAAATGACCTGGTTCTATTTCCAAGATTTCAACTAACAACTCACAGCCGAACACTTGATTAACACAACACACCAAAACACAACACATACCATGACATAACATTGTGTTTCTCCTTTAGGACCTGGCGTTGTACAATGAGTTTTCTATCAGTGACACTCTGACGTTCTTCGGAAGGATCCACGGCCTGTCATCTACGGACACCCAGGCACGCATGGACTTCCTGGTGGACTTCCTGGACCTACCTCACAACAGCAGCCTGGTTGGAAAACTCAGGTAATTAGGGTTGCAAAATTCCAGTATCTTTTTCCCAAAGTTCCCAGGATTTCCAGAAACCTTTCCTTCAGCTTTCGGAGCATTGTTAACTCGATACTCCATGCTAGCTCCTTTAAAAAGCAACAACGCTGCACATACACCAGGGTGGTACCACTCAATCTTTTTTAATTTTACCTTTATTTAACCAGGCAAGTCAGTTAAGAACAAATTCTTATTTTCAATGACGGCCTAGGAACAGTGGGTTAACTACCTGTTCAGGGGCAGAACGACAGATTTGTACCTTGTCAGCTCAGGTGTTTGAACTTGCAACCTTCCGGTTACTAGTCCAACTCTCTAACCACTAGGCTACCTGCCGTCCCTACACTCTAACCACTAGGCTACCTGCCGTCCCTACACTCTAACCACTAGGCTACCTGCCGTCCCTACACTCTAACCACTAGGCTACCTGCCGTCCCTACACTCTAACCACTAGGCTACCCTAATACATGTGTTTTACGCCCTTTGATATCTAGATTTTAAGTAGAAGTTGTGCACCAATATTGAGTTTTAAAAGCCTGTGATATCAAATCAAGTGTCCTTTAATATAGACCACATTCATTTTTAATGTGAATAAAGACAAACTAATGTGCCAAAATTCTGCATTGTGACATGTCCCTCCGTCAACCCTAGTGTAATGCTCCGGGTGTCGTGGGTGTGGAGTCAGACGCAGGAGACAGAGAGTGCAAGGCTGTGCTCTTTTAATGCACCAACGCACCACAGGGTGCTCACAATAATAACGGCCCCAAACACGGGGAATGAGAAAGGTACAACTGAAATTTCACGACCAGGAACAAACACGTTCCTCTACATTAGAGCCGAAGGTTACAATCATTAATCCCGCACAACAACCAGGCGGGCCGGCTGTCTAATAAAGACAAACGAATCATTCACCAACAGGTGCTACCAATAAACATACAAGGAGGGGGAGGAAAGACAATCAGTGGCAGCTAATAGGCCGGTGACGACGACCGCCGAGCGCCACCCGACCGGGAAGGGGAACCACCCTCGGTCGGACTCGTGATACCTAGGAAGATGTTAACACACTTAACCCCAACATTTCTCCAAGTTTCACCATCATTGTAAAGTCCTAGTTTATGTTGTTGTTTTGACAGTCATTTCAGAAGATGATTATTTATTTATTGTTATTAGTGATTCGTTTACTTCTGTCCCTCATTTTAAGGTCCACCTTGTTACGTGAACTGACCTCTTTTAATATGGTGAAACTTTTTATTTTTTAAATAATCATTGAACATCTAATGATCAAATCACAGAGTAAAAATAGGTGAGCTGTTTCTTCTCTTTTTATCCATGTTCTGGTGTTCTGTGGAAACGGCATGGCAACAAGACTTTGGGGTGACCATCGCTAATTGTGAATGGTTCCCACCAATGCCCCAGAAATTATGATATTCCATTTAAGATGATAAATAAATGACAAACTACACCTGTCCCAAAGATAAGCAGCACTTGGTACTTATGCACGTCTTCTGATACTGTCCTGTAGTTAATGATTTGGAGAAAGAGGTGGAAAGTGACATTTCAAACATTTTGGGCTCTCCAGTTGGTCCATAGGGGGTTTTAATCTCCTTCCCCTGTGTCTAGACTATGGCTGAGTCCCAAATGGGACCATATCCCCAGTATAGTGCACTAATTTTGACCAGTAGTGCACTATATAGGAAATAGGGTGCCGTTTTGGGACTCAGTATATCTCATTTTGATCTGGGGGAAAAGTACACTACAACCAAGAGAGATAGAAAGAGAAGGAAACGTTTTCCCCCTGAGGAGGTTTATGTTTGTTTGTCACGGGCTTCTGTCATGTAAAAATGCTGTGGAGTCAGCCCGCCCTGTCTGAAACTCAGTAGGTGTTATGCAACAGACATTTGCCAAGATGTCAATGCCAAAAAGAAGGCTCCCTCACTTCCATGAAAACAACTCCTCAATGATTGCTTATTACTCTTAGATGTAACAGTAGGAGTACACAGCAAACTGGCCTGTATTACCTGGCAGTGATTATTCAGGGTAACATTTCTAGTGTTGATTCAGAAGTTAAATTAACACTCTGTGGTGTTAAATAACCCCAGTGTTGGTGTTAATAACCAGAGTTGCTGAAATGGTTGTTCCAGTTTATTGATTTAGGTAGTCTGATATTTTAGTCTTCCCAACTCTGGCAGTTGCAGGTGAATAAAAATTCTACATTTTGGATATCCCCTGCTCTGGCTCTGGATATCAATAGGAATGACACATCACTTTGTAAGCCAGCATAATGTGACTTAGAACTTGATGTGGCCTGTAAACCATGAGTTGTAGGCCACTGTATCAGGGTAAAATTAGGCCCTCAAAATAAGGCATTAAGAAATTAAAGGGATACTTCAGGATTTTGGCAGAGGCCCTTTACGTTTTTATGTCTCTGTGTCCAGTATGAAGGAAGTTAGAGGTAGTTTCGCGAGCCACTAAAATTAGCACAATGACTGGAATTCTATGGGAATCTACTTGCATTGCCAAAATCCCGAAGTATCCTTTTAAATAATTTATATTTAATGACAGCATATTCACTTAGGACAGGGATGGGCAACTGGCGGCCCATGTGGATTAACAGTTCTTCACTTCAATCAATCAATCAATCAATCAAATGTATTTATAAAGCCCTTCGTACGTCAGCTAATATCTCAAAGTGCTGTACAGAAACACAGCCTAAAACCCCAAACAGCAAGCAATGCAGGTGTAGAAGCACGGGGGCTAGGATAAACTCCCTAGAAAGGCCAAAACCTAGGAATAAACCTAGAGAGGAACCAGGCTATGAGGGGTGGCCAGTCCTCTTCTGGCTGTGCCGGGTGGAGATTTTAACAGAACATGGCCAAGATGTTCAAATGTTCATAGATGACCAGCAGGGTAAAATAATAATAATCACAGTGGTTGTAGAGGGTGCAACAGGTCAGCACCTCAGGAGTAAATGTCAGTTGGATCTTCATATCCGGCCATTCAGAGTATCTCTACCGCTCCTGCTGTCCCTAGAGAGTTGAAAACAGCAGGTCTGGGACAGGTAGCTCGTCCGGGGAACAGGTCAGGGTTCCACTTGTTATGTCAGGCTCTGATTGTCACTCAATTTGCCCATGTTAGCTAACCATTTTAGATTGGTAAGTTAGTCTAGCGGCCAGCTATTTAAACTTGTAGTAATCAACAGCAAAATGTGTAGAATTGCAGTAAATGAGCTCATGATTAGTTCAGAAGTTGCCCATCACCGGCTTAGGATTTCACTTGGTGAAGGCCACAGGACTAAAAATGAATTAATGCAACAACCATACCCTTTGTCACTAACAAATACAGTCATGGGTGGTAACTCTACAATTTAGTTGAAAGGCAACCTGGGAAATATTCAAATAAGTCTTAACACTAAGTAGTGTGTTCATTTTACACTGAAGTGTGGACCCGTATAGACACTGGAACAGTGTTAAACTGCTGTGTAGCTATCGTCATGGCATCATGGGAATCTGAATAAAGATGGAAGATTACTCTTGGATAATAACTGTTAGATCTGGTATAATAACTCTTAGGTGTGTGTGTGTGTGTGTGTGTGTGTGTGTGTGTGTGTGTGTGTGTGTGTGTGTGTGTGTGTGTGTGTGTGTGTGTGTGTGTGTGTGTGTGTGTTTACAGCGGAGGGCAGAAACGGAGGGTGTCTCTAGGAGCAGCCTTACTTCAAAACCCCCAGTTATTGATTCTGGATGAACCCACAGTCGGGGTGGACCCTGTGCTGAGAGCCAAGTATGTACTGGACACACACACACACACACACACACACACACACACACACACACACACACACACACACACACACACACGGACACTCACATTCAACCAAAACCAAACTGAAAACCCAACTATTGTACCCTACCTCATGCCTTCAAAGACCAATCTCACACCTTTGAGTGCTGATGTAGGATCAGATCCCCCCTCTTATTTATTATGATTTAAAAGGCTAAACTGATCCTAGATCAGCACTCTGAGATGTTTCGTGGATAAAGAAAACCCAACCAAGTCTGTGTTTCCTAGGTAACCCAGGCAGGTCATCAGGCTAAGACCGCATCCCAGATGGCCCCCTATTCCCTATGTGGTGAACTACTTTAGACCAGGGCCCAGTGGGTGCCTTTTGGGGGCCCAGAGGGTGCCTTTTGGGGGCCCAGAGGGTGCCTTTTGGGGGCCCAGAGGATGCCTTTTGGGGGCCCAGAGGGTGCCTTTTGGGAGCCCAGAGGATGCCTTTTAGGGGCCCAGAGGATGCCTTTTTGGGGGCCCAGAGGGTGCCTTTTGGGTCACAGATTAAGACATCTTTATGGTGGTAATCAAATCATATCTGCGTGAAGTTAGTTTATTCGTTGTGTGACGCTGAAAGGTGGTTCTCTGAACTGCACTCATGTGATGAGTAACCTTGCCTGAGACCTCTAGACCTGCGTTAGCTCGCCAAGCTAATGCCTAGGCTTTAGCTCAACGGGTCACGTAGTCTTTTGGTGCGCAGATGATCACATTTGCACACTCTTTCTCTGTGTCTCTACTGCTCGAGGTACAGTACAACATTGTCCTAAACGGCACCCCATGTCCTGAATAGTGCAATATTTTGGACCATAGCCCTGGTTATTAAAAGTGCACTTTATAGAGAATAGGGTGCCATTTGGGACCATAGGATGTGCCCTTAAACTGAGTTGTGTCATGTGTCCCTGTAGGATCTGGCAGCATCTAGTAGAGATTGTGAAAACTGGAAAAGTATCAGTCGTCATCACCACTCACTACATCGAGGAGGCCAGGCAAGCCAACGTGGTAAGATACAGTCTATATACATGATAACTCCCTACTGATAGACACTACATCGAGGAGGCCAGGCAAGCCAACGTGGTAAGATACAGTCTATATACATGATAACTCCCTACTGATAGACAGCTACCTACTGATAGACAACTACCTACTGATAGACAACTCCCTACTGAAAGACAACTACCTACTGAAAGACAACTACCTACTGAAAGACAACTACCTACTGATAGACAACTCCCTACTGATAGACAACTCCCTACTGATAGACAACTCCCTACTGATAGACAGCTACCTACTGATAGACAGCTACCTACTGATAGACAACTACCTACTGATAGACAACTCCCTACTGATAGACAACTCCCTACTGATAGACAACTCCCTACTGATAGACAACTCCCTACTGAAAGACAACTCCCTACTGAAAGACAACTACCTACTGATAGACAACTACCTACTGAAAGACAACTACCTACTGATAGACAACTACCTACTGATAGACAACTCCCTACTGATAGACAACTCCCTACTGATAGACAACTCCCTACTGATAGACAGCTACCTACTGATAGACAGCTACCTACTGATAGACAACTACCTACTGATAGACAACTCCCTACTGATAGACAACTCCCTACTGATAGACAACTACCTACTGATAGACAACTCCCTACTGATAGACAACTCCCTACTGAAAGACAACTCCCTACTGAAAGACAACTACCTACTGATAGACAACTCCCTACTGATAGACAACTCCCTACTGGTAGACAACTCCCTACTGATAGACAACTCCCTACACTGATAGACAGCTACCTACTGATAGACAGCTACCTACTGATAGACAGCTACCTACTGATAGACAGCTACCTACTGATAGACAACTCCCTACTGATAGACAACTCCCTACTGATAGACAACTCCCTACTGATAGACAACTCCCTACTGATAGACAACTCCCTACTGATAGACAACTCCCTACTGATAGACAGCTACCTACTGATAGACAACTACCTAGTGATAGACAACTCCCTACTGATAGACAGCTACCTACTGATAGACAACTACCTACTGATAGACAACTCCCTACTGATAGACAGCTACCTACTGATAGAAAACCCCCCATTGATAGACAGCTACCTACTGATAGACAACTACCTACTGATAGACAACTCCCTACTGATAGACAACTCCCTAGTGATAGACAACTCCCTAGTGATAGACAACTCCCTAGTGATAGACAACTCCCTACTGATAGACAACTCCCTACTGATAGACAACTCCCTACTGATAGACAGCTACCTACTGATAGACAACTACCTACTGATAGACAACTCCCTAGTGATAGACAACTCCCTAGTGATAGACAACTCCCTACTGATAGACAACTCCCTAGTGATAGACAACTCCCCACTGATAGACAACTCCCTACTGATAGACAACTCCCCACTGATAGACAACTCCCTACTGATAGACAACTCCCTACTGATAGACAACTCCCTACTGATAGACAACTCCCTACTGATAGACAACTCCCTAGTGATAGACAACTACCTACTGATAGACAGCTCCCTACTGATAGACAACTCCCTACTGATAGACAACTCCCTAGTGATAGACAACTCCCTACTGATAGACAACTCCCTACTGATAGACAACTCCCTACTCTATATACGTACATGCCATATGTTTTCATAGCTGCTTAGAGGTTCATTTGAGCAAACATTGGTTGTCTCTATGTGTTATAATAAACCTGTCCTCTCCTGTCACAATAAACCTGTCCTCACCTGTCACAATAAACCTGTCCTCACCTGTCATAATAAACCTGTCCTCACCTGTCATACTAAACCTGTCCTCACCTGTCACAATAAACCTGTCCTCACCTGTCATACTAAACCTGTCCTCACCTGTCACAATAAAACTGTCCTCACCTGTCATACTAAACCTGTCATGCTAAACCTGTCCTCACCTGTCATACTTAACCTGTCCTCACCTGTCACACTAAACCTGTCCTCACCTGTCACAATAAACCTGTCCTCACCTGTCATAATAAACCTGTCCTCACCTGTCATAATAAACCTGTCCTCTCCTGTCATAATAAACCAGTCCTCACCTGTCACAATAAACCTGTCCTCACCTGTCATACTAAACCTGTCCTCGCCTGTCATACTAAACCTGTCCTCACCTGTCACAATAAACCTGTCCTCACCTGTCATAATAATCCTGTCCTCACCTGTCATAATAATCCTGTCCTCACCTGTCATAATAAACCTGTCCTCACCTGTCACAATAAACCTGTCCTCACCTGTCATAATAAACCTGTCCTCACCTGTCACAATAAACCTGTCCTCACCTGTCACAATAAACCTGTCCTCACCTGTCACAATAAACCTGTCCTCACCTGTCATAATAAACCAGTCCTCACCTGTCATACTAAAACAAGTCTTACCAGTACAAATATTTTATGACTAAGGCTCTTTCTTAATTCATCTTTCCTTGATTCCTCGCATCCTCTCTCCTCGCCTCGTTCCTCAAAACTCCATTTGTAATGACTGCTGTTTTCTATCTCTCCAGGTGGGTCTGATGAGGAATGGCCGAATGTTGGCCGAGGGGGAACCAGAAACCTTGATGAAACAGAACAGTGCTGCGGTGAGTAGCCAACAACAGTGTATACAATTTACTTAGAATAATATTTTGTAGATTTCACACTGTATTCAGACAGTTGGAAACTGAAGGGGGAGACAGGTGGACAGGCAAGCGGGAGTATAGTAGAAGCAGGGATTGAATGGCGGTTTATATTAGAGTATATTTAATGTGACTGATGCCAGGAGTGTTACCACTAGACAACAATGTTCTGCAGGCAGTAGCCCTACATTGACCCTATTGCCTCCTACCATCCAATCACTGCAGACTTTGGAAAAAGCTTTCCTACAGCTATGTGAGACGTCTGACTGTTGATGTCTGACTGTTGATGTCTGACTGCTGATGTCTGACTGTTGATGTCTGACTGCTGATGTCTGACTGCTGATGTCTGACTGTTGATGTCTGACTGTTGATGTCTGACTGTTGATGTCTGACTGTTGATGTCTGGCTGTTGACGTCTGACTGTTGACGTCTGACTGTTGACGTCTGACTGTTGACGTCTGACTATTGATTTAAACTGCACATACTGTACATTCTCAATGAAGTTTGCGTTATATCAGAATAATACATATAAGAAAGAGGAGCCAAGTGAAGATTACAACATATTTCTTATTGCTCCAATCTGTCAGTCACTTATGTAAGCTGTTTCAAAGGATTTAAAACGGGCAGCAATGGCGTCCAAAGTGGTCCAACAAATGGAATAAACCAACAAACCAGTTCAACTACAAGAACATTCTCAGTAACGGTTACAGAAATATTTGTTTTCTTGCTTTGTCTTTGAGATGTTGTTGTTTATCAACCTTAGTTGAATGCACTGACTGGAAGTTACTCTGGACAAGAGCGTCTGCTGAATGACCAGGTTTATCAACCTTAGTTGAATGCACTGACTGGAAGTTACTCTGGACAAGAGCGTCTGCTGAATGACCAGGTTTATCAACCTTAGTTGAATGCACTGACTGGAAGTTACTCTGGACAAGAGCGTCTGCTGAATGACCAGGTTTATCAACCTTAGTTGAATGCACTGACTGGAAGTTACTCTGGACAAGAGCGTCTGCTGAATGACCAGGTTTATCAACCTTAGTTGAATGCACTGACTGGAAGTTACTCTGGACAAGAGCGTCTGCTGAATGACCAGGTTTATCAACCTTAGTTGAATGCACTGACTGGAAGTTACTCTGGACAAGAGCGTCTGCTGAATGACCAGGTTTATCAACCTTAGTTGAATGCACTGACTGGAAGTTACTCTGGACAAGAGCGTCTGCTGAATGACCAGGTTTATCAACCTTAGTTGAATGCACTGACTGGAAGTTACTCTGGACAAGAGCGTCTGCTGAATGACCAGGTTTATCAACCTTAGTTGAATGCACTGACTGGAAGTTACTCTGGACAAGAGCGTCTGCTGAATGACCAGGTTTATCAACCTTAGTTGAATGCACTGACTGGAAGTTACTCTGGACAAGAGCGTCTGCTGAATGACCAGGTTTATCAGCCTTAGTTGAATGCACTGACTGGAAGTTACTCTGGACAAGAGCGTCTGCTGAATAACCAGGTTTATCAGCCTTAGTTGAATGCACTGACTGGAAGTTACTCTGGACAAGAGCGTCTGCTGAATGACCAGGTTTATCAACCTTAGTTGAATGCACTGACTGGAAGTTACTCTGGACAAGAGCGTCTGCTGAATGACCAGGTTTATCAACCTTAGTTGAATGCACTGACTGGAAGTTACTCTGGACAAGAGCGTCTGCTGAATGACCAGAATGTAAAGGTTAATGTCAATTATTCTAATGCACTCCGCCCCCAAGCAAGTACACATTGGGTCCGGACCAGTCCGGACCAGACCAAATCCGAACAAATCATAGACGTCTAGGCTATGTTTCACAAGTTTGAACAGTACAGTACATTACGGTACAGAGGACAGTAGAGTTTAATTCAGTACAGTAGAGTACAATACAATACAGTTTAATTCAGTACAGTAGAGTACAATACAATACAGTTTAATTCAGTACAGTAGAGTACACTAGAGCACAGTAGAGTACAGTACAGTTTAATTTAGTAGAGTACACTAGAGTACAGTAGAGTGCAGTACAGTACAGTTTAATTCAGTAGAGTACATGAGGATGAAATACAGTACATTATACTATATTATACTCTACTGTACTCTAC